>NW_025767383.1:560000-600018 GCF_003918875.1 Haliotis rubra | reverse complement strand
AGTGCATTCAGTCAGCGTGTATGAACGCTTCTTTGTTTCTGAACAGGAAGTGATAATGTAATTAGTCAAACAGGGTAAGCAGATTGGTTTGTTGTTTACATGCCACACTCGTAAATATTTCAGCCCTATAACGACAGTCCTGGAAGTATACTAGAGGCTACTTTAAGGAACGCATCACCGAGATAAACCGTTTACCTTCTGTGATAAATGAAGAAAATGTAAAGCTTGTCCTTGTTGACAGCAGTGAAATTGCCAGTCAAGATGGAAACACAAGAAAAAGCAATATGGCGGCGGGTCTTGAATAATCCAGTCTGGACGAGACAAACCAGTGAACGACTGCAAAAGGCAGTGATCTATGCTATTAGGATAATGATGACATTCCAACAGTTAAGTCAGTGAGCTTGGGTTATAGATATATTTAAAGTTTCTGTCCTTACATTTTAAGGTCTATGTAAGCTTAACTCTACTTATTATACATATCAGATGTGAACGTATTAACCCTGCAGGAAACGTTGTTCCAAAAACCTGGTAATGTATCCCGTGCTGACTTGGTTGACACATGCTGTATCCCAATTGCAAGTTGATTGATGCTTGTTCTGTTAATCACTGGATTGTATGGTCCAGTTTATTTACAGACATACAGACAGACAGTTATATAGTTTATTAAAGTGTCACGTGAACGATTACATGAAATAAAATACACAATAGACACAGTAAAATATCGTTCACCCAGCCAATAAGGCTTATGAGACACTATACACAATTTAATAGCTATGTACATTTCGTTTTGGAGTAAAGTATAAGAAGTAGTTTAAATGAATAACATTATTTACAGGAATAGGAGTCGTCTTCTAAACATGTTATTCACAGTGGTTGATAAAATTAGCGGGTCATACGACATTAAAATGGTTAATAAATGCACATTGTTATTAAAATCTACATTTATAAAATGATATCTAAGATCCTGATAAAATAACAGTGCCAAAGAAAATGTATCTCGTCTTCAACACAATTACAGAACGGACAAATTCTCCTCACACAGAGGGTGGCGGTTTGCTGTAACGACCTTGTTTCTATACGTAATTTTTAGATTACCGCAGCGTAGTTTAGTCAGGTTACTTCTCTTAGCTCTGTTGATGATTCGTAGGTATAGCTCAGGATGTCGATCTTTCTTGAATAATCTGTACGTTCGAAGCTTATTTCCATTTACTTTGTTCTTGTCGCTCCACATTTCCGTAAACCATATTTCCTCATCTAGTACTTTTAATTGTTAAAACAGTCATCTTCACAGAGTCGACAGATGTCAAAATGGAGTCTTCAGTTTTTCCCGAGATGATGTGCTGTGTAAGCAAAGGATCCTCTTTTCTTTATAGACCATTGGAAAAGTATATTTGGTAATCTGTTGGTAATCTGTTTGGCTGATTTGATATAAAAACGGAACGCTTCAATCCTCTGCTTTGTAAGACAAGTTGCCCAGCCCATTTCACCGTGGATAGCTATAGTGGATGTATTGCGCGGCACTCCAAGGAAAAAACGACAGGCTCTGTTCTGTATACTGCTGATATCACGGTGTCCGTACATCCCCCAGATAGGCGCACAGTATAACACGGTGTCCGTACATCCCCCAGATAGGCTCACAGTATAACACGGTGTCCGTACATCCCCCAGATAGGCGCACAGTATAACACGGTGTCCGTACATCCCCAGATAGGCGCACAGTATAACACGGTGTCCGTACATCCCCCAGATAGGCTCACAGTATAACACGGTGTCCGTACATCCCCCAGATAGGCTCACAGTATAACACGGTGTCCGTACATCCCCCAGATAGGCGCACAGTATAACACGGTGTCCGTACATCCCCCAGATAGGCGCACAGTATAACACGGTGTCCGTACATCCCCCAGATAGGCGCACAGTATAACACGGTGTCCGTACATCCCCCAGATAGGCGCACAGTATAACACGGTGTCCGTACATCCCCAGATAGGCGCACAGTATAACACGGTGTCCGTACATCCCCAGATAGGCGCACAGTATAACACGGTGTCCGTACATCCCCAGATAGGCTCACAGTATAACACGGTGTCCGTACATCCTCCAGATAGGCTCACAGTATAACACGGTGTCCGTACATCCCCAGATAGGCGCACGGTATAACACGGTGTCCGTACATCCCCAGATAGGCGCACAGTATAACACGGCGTCCGTACATCCCCCAGATAGGCTCACAGTATAACACGGTGTCCGTACATCCCCAGATAGGCGCACAGTATAACACGGTGTCCGTACATCCCCAGATAGGCGCACAGTATAACACGGTGTCCGTACATCTCCCAGATAGGCGTACAGTATAACACGGTATCCGTACATCCCCCAGATAGGCGCACAGTATAACACGGCGTCCGTTCACATCCTCCAGATAGGCTCACAGTATAACACGGTGTCCGTACATCCCCCAGATAGGCGCACAGTATAACACGGTGTCCGTACATCCCCAGATAGGCGCACGGTATAACACGGTGTCCGTACATCCCCAGATAGGCGCACGAGTATAACACGGTGTCCGTACATCCCCAGATAGGCGCACAGTATAACACGGTGTCCGTACATCCCCCAGATAGGCGCACAGTATAACACGGTGTCCGTACATCCCCAGATAGGCGCACAGTATAACACGGTGTCCGTACATCCCCCAGATAGGCGCACGAGATAACACGGCGTCACATCCCCATAACGCACAATGTATACGGCGTCCGTACATCCCCCAGATAGGCGCACAGTATAACACGGTGTCCGTACATCCCCCAGATAGGCGCACAGTATAACACGGCGTCCGTACATCCCCCAGATAGGCGCACAGTATAACACGGTGTCCGTACATCCCCCAGATAGGCGCACAGTATAACACGGTGTCCGTACATCCCCAGATAGGCGCACAGTATAAGACGGTGTCCGTACATCCCCCAGATAGGCGCACAGTATAACACGGCGTCCGTACATCCTCCAGAGAGGCTCACAGTATAACACGGCGTCCGTACATCCCCCAGATAGGCGCACAGTATAACGCGGCGTCCGTACATCCCCCAGATAGGCGCACAGTATAACACGGTGTCCTTACATCCCCCAGATAAGCGCACAGTATAACACGGCGTCCGTACATCCCCAGATAGGCGCACAGTATAACACGGTATAACGTCCGTACATCCACCAGATAGGCGCACAGTATAACACATCGTCCGTACATCCCCAGATAGGCGAGCAGTATAACACGGTGTCCCCCCAGATAGGCGCACGTACATCCCCCAGATAGGCGTACAGTATAACACGGTGTCCGTACATCCCCCAGATAGGCGCACAGTATAACACGGCGTCCGTACATCCCCCAGATAGGCGCACAGTATAACACGGCGTCCGTACATCCCCCAGATAGGCGCACAGTATAACACGGCGTCCGTACATCCCCAGATAGGCGCACAGTATAACACATCGTCCGTACATCCCCCAGATAGGCGCACAGTATAACACGGCGTCCGTACATCCCCCAGAAAGGCGCACAGTATAACACAGTGTCCGTACATCCCCCAGATAGGCGCGCAGTATAACACGGTGTCCGTACATATCCCAGATAGGCGCGCAGTATAACACGGTGTCCGTACATCCCCCAGATAGGCGCACAGTATAACACGGTGTCCGTCCATGCATGATCGTAATCACGGATTCATGGTGCCTCAAGGTTACAGTCGCCGGGTACAGACCACAACTGTTTCCAGAACCTTTCATTGGCATCCATGGGAGGCCGTTTATCATGCTCACCATCACTCTTTGTTTTTAGTTGCCTGTAAAAGTGTTGTTCATTATTTCTAAAGAGTTTATTCTATTTGATAAATTTGTTTTTCTTTTCCCATTTTTTCTTTCTTTCAGTCCAAACCTTTAAGTTTGCCTTAAGGGAATCGACAATTTGGAGAAGTACGTTTTCTTCGTTGTCTTGTATCGTAATTTTAATTTCCACCAAATTGACCTTTGCCTTTTAGACACTGGGTTCCCTGACGATCTTAGTTTAAGGCATAGCTACATCCAGGAAATGTATCTTCTAGTTTCGTTAAGTTTTACTAGAAACCGGTTTTCTTTGGTCTTTGTTGTTATCACAAGATGTTTGTTCTTTGGAAACTGAGTGAAGTTCCTCCATAGTTCCAGCGGCTACATAGACACAGCAATTAACTTCATGAAACGAGCAGTCCGCAGAAAGTTTTAGAGATAGCTTCTCATTAAATCAATTTCAGATATATACTGAGTCAAAAAGAAACTTCACATTCTTTCTTCAGGGCACTATATAAAAGAACAAGAGATGGTAAGATGGTTAAATTGTTATTATTTCATTGCTGAGATCTGTGTGATGTACCTCGATACACTGACAGTGCCATAATCAGTTCCATTAGGCTACACCGCCGTTCCAAAACATGGGTATACAGAATGTCAAGTCACAAGAATAAAATGCGAAATTTCAGTTCAATATCGTGTATGGCCGCCCCGCGCATTCACCACTGCCAAACACCGTCTCCTCATCGACTGCCTGATGCTTGTGAACACGTGGTTGGGGATTCTGCGCCATTGCTCTTGCAAGGCAGCGCCAAGTTCCTGCAAATTCTGAGGTTGGTTCCTAAGACCACGAAGCCTTCTCCCAAGTGCATCCCAAACGTGCTCTATTGGATTAAGGTCAGGGGACCTCGATGGCCAGTCCATGACGTTGATTCCAGCGTTTTGAAGGAAATTTCGTGTCAACATCGCGGTATGCGGCCGAGCATTATCATGCTGGAACTGTAGACCTGGGCCATGAGCCGCCATGAAAGGAACGAGTTCAGGGGTGAGCACCTGGTCGCGGTAAGCAGCAGCTGTGAGGTTTCCACGGATGACCAGAAGTCGGGAACGGTTGTTCCCACAGAAAGCACCCCACACCATGCAACTTCCGCCCTGAATCTGTCGACTTCCTGTACAAAACATTGGGCATACCGTTCACGACGTCGTCTCCAGACTCTATGCCTGCCGTCCGCGAATCTGAGGGTAAACCTGATTCATCGCTAAAGACGACTCGATTCCAGTCTCTCTGGGTCCATCGGAGGTGACGTTGGGCCCACAGCAGACGTTGACGTTGATGAAACGGCGTCAATATTGGCCCACGATATGGACGTCGAGAATGGAGATTGGCAGCCCGCAACCGATTTCGAATGGTCTGTGAGGACAGTCGACCTCTAAACATCTCAGCCCTGGTTCGTAGTAGCCGGCAGAAATCTGTCACGTAGGTGACGTAGGACGATTTGACGGTCTTCTGCTCGGGACGTCACACGTGGACGACCCGACCTTGGGCGATCAGAAGTGGTGCCAGTTTGTTGTAGACGACCTCGCAAGTCATACACAGTACGACGGCTGCATCCCATTGCTCTTGCGACGTCAATAACCGATCTTCCCGCTTGCAACATGCCAACGGCACGTTCACGTTGCACATTTGACAATCGTGGCATTTCAAGTACCGTTAGAACTGTGGTTTAAAAGTGGTTTTTCAATTTTGAGGCCAATGCAAACACGTGCATATGAAGAAAACTTCGATGCGAAGATCACGTGATCGACTGCACGTGCAAACCTGATTTGGCACTAACGTCATTTGCACGACGAATGGATGGGTTTGAGTGGTTTTGCTAACGTTTTCTAGAGTCGAAAGATAGGATCCCATTTCGGATACATAGATGTATCATCAGAGAAAAATTATTCATTATTTTCAAATTACATTTTGTGAAGTTTCTTTTTGACTCAGTATACACTCAATCAATGAGGACAGATCAAAAAGAAGTTGTAAAAATCAAAGATAATTGGGATAAGGGAAAACAGTTGACACCATGAGGATAAGGAGATGTGAACACAGCAGAGTGATATACAGCCAATTAAGTGACAATAGAGGTGGGTGTGGTGCCTTCTGTGATATTCCAGGCACTTTAGAGAGGTATACACGTTCATTAATCTATTAATCTTCTGATGTTGATGGCTTCTAGTATTTTCTGTTACATTAACGAGAGAATACATTCATCAACCAAGTCAGCGAGCCTGACCACCCGATCTTGCTAGTCCCTTGTTAGTGACCAGATCTAACCGGATCTTCATGGGTCCCATTTATGTTGACATAAGTTGCATAATACTTTTCAGAATTAGTTAGTTGGTACTTTCAGGCAACTAGTGTTTTCAATCTTTACTGAGAAACTAGCGCATGATATTGAACTTAATGGAAGGACTCGACTGACATCTAAACACATGCCTTAAAGTCGTGGTTTAACTTCCCGGCTGTGACACAAACGTGAGTTGTGTAACTGATTGATATCATATATTGGTTCGCAGTTTCCTTACTGATTAATTGATGCAAAACATCCTGGTTGTAAAGTGTAACGTTTACATACTCTCTCAAAAAAGAAACGCACATAACGCAACTACAGTTTACTTTTGTTTTGATACATCGTTTGGAATTTAATAGCAAATGGAATTAAAAGAAATTCCACATTGGAAATGTCACAGTATCACTGTTTGATAAGAGCTCGAGAAAAGTCAGTAAGTGGGTCACAAAAAGACGTTTGGTTGCGCTGAAGTCAGTACCTCGTGTGACCGCCATTGGCATTCAGAACTGCGCGACATCCTCTCGACATGAAACGAATTAGTCCCCGGATCTGATCTGATCTGATCTCTGCCTGTAGTGCATGTGCGAGTTGCTGAAGTGTCTGGGACTTTGGGTTACGCTGTCGCACCCGTCTGTCCTTGGCATCCCAGAGATGTTCGATCGGGTTTAAGTCTGGATCTGGAGGGCCAAGGCAGCACATTGATGTTCTGATTCTGGAAGAAATCTCTCGTGACACGTGCTGTATGTGGTCTGGCGTTGTCCTGCTGAAACAGATCCCCATGACGGTTGAGAATAGGAAGGAGGTGTGGACACAGTAGCGTTACGCTGTCAGGTTGCCTTGGACCAACACCAACTCACTTCTTCTAGTGTAGGTTACTCCCACCCACATCATCACGCTTTTCCTGTCGAATCTGTCCGCCTGGGGACGCAGATCGTCCACTTCTAGGTCCATCTTCCACCGAGTTCTGCTGGTGATATCGCTCCCATTGACGAGAAATCGTGCCCTGACTGACGTTCAAACGACGGGCAACTGTAAGTTAAGACTGTCCTGCTTCCAGAACACCTATAGCAATATGTCGATTGACGCTGCTCAGTCGTCGAACTTTACATTCCAAAACAACTCCCAAATAAGTGAATAAAGACGGTGATCATTAAACCAATCTACGGTGATCTATTAATCTATCATCTATCTATCTATCTATCTATCTATCTATCTATCTATCTATCTATCTATCTATCACCACAGGAATCATAAACAAAACAAACGGTTTTGTGAAATCCTCCCTGTACCAATACACTGCTGCATCAAAATACCATTTTCGTTATGCGTTTCTTTTTTAGAGAGTATATATTGGGGAACTTATTTATTTCACGTTTCCATTATCAAATTAAATTCATGCGCCATGAGGGCCCGTATATGATATGCGTGAATGGGGCGCAGTCTATGCACTATACTAAGAGCAGAATCGCTTGCTCGCTGAGTCGGGCCGTAACTGAAGAGACATGTGACAGCTGTGATTGGATGAAATAGTGTAAGGTGTTATGTTTGTTAAAAGCACCTCCATCCAGTCATTAAAACTGACCACCATTTTAAGTATTTAATGCTGTCATATTTATCACTTTTGCTTATGCGTGTACAGATATGTTCAAGTAGGTGCGGACCTGAAAGGGTTTGATGTGTTTAGCTTCCTGTGTGTGGCTTCCTGTGCTCGCAAAGTTAGCAGGTTCAAGTTGACCAGAAATTGTTTTATTGTAATTTAAAGGTCAGACTGCAATCATGTGTACATGGAATGGCTGTCAATAATTTTCAATGTGATGTTGAATGTATAGTCACAAATGGTCAGCTTCCGGTATGTAGGGAGAGAAGTGTCTGACCGGAATTAAATACAGGAAATAGTAAGCAGTTGAGGACTGATGGTCACTTAATATCTCAAGTAGGGTGTCAAGTGGTTGTACAGTGATGAAATGATTTAGCATTTGTCATATATATTACTGGATAAGAAAACAAACCTACATGTGTTCTCCTGTTAAACTTTCCAGTGCTTTTACTCAACATTTTAAAGTTGAACTTTACTCTCAAACTGTAAACATAAAACAACAATCTTATGTCCATGGATACTATATATGACACGTTTTTGACATCATGTGACACATAGGTTACTCACATGCCGTTAGCCGCTCTTATTCCGCAGACAGTACAATGAAATACTGGTGTAAGCTTCTTGTGACTGTATTGTGTGGGGGTATGAAGAGGTTGGGACCTCCTGGTGTTAAGAATAGTATTGTAGGTTCAATGTATTCAGTGACATAGGGAGGATTATTTATCAGTTGTAAAACAAAGATTTGTACAAGGAACAGTTGTCTAATGTCAATCCTCCAGCAATGCATTAAGTGAGTGAGTGAGTTTAGTTTTATCTTGCACTCAGTAATATCCCAGCTATATGGTCCGTAAATAATCGAGTCTGGACCAGACAATCCAGTGATCATCAACATGAGCATCGATCTACCCAATTGGGATATGATGATGAGATGTGTCAATCATGCCAGCAAGCCTCACCACCCGATCCCGTTAGTCGCCTCTTACCACAAGCATGGGTTACTGAAGCACATGGCCCAGGCAGGATTTGTGTACTGAATCAGAGAGGACACTTGCAAGTGTTTTCAATGTGGTCTCGTTCTCAAGAACTGAGAAGTAGATGACGATCCCTGGGTCGAACATGGAAAATGGTCTCCAGTCTGTCCGTATTTGGCCCTGGTGGGAGTACCTCAGAAAGAGGTGGCCCGCTGGGGTAGTCATGTGGATTTGCAACCAAGAGTGTGATATATAATTTGTGAATATTAGATATAAATCAGTGTTAAGAGTATATATATGCATTGGTTGTCTATGTATAGTCTTTTGTCGATGTATAAATAGAGGTCATTTAGATCCCAACCACGATAAGAGCTTGTTTGCTATATATATTATGGCTAGGTACGTGTTGAAACATTACAAATTTTAATGTTCATGTTAATGTTTCAAAACATTGAGGAGATTCGACAAGACATCTTAGAAATGAACAGAGAACAGATTCCTGCCGTCAATGGTATTATCAATAGGTTATTAAAGGAAGATTACCAGTGACTCGATATGAAAGGCGTCGTTTCCTGAGGAAAAATGATAGAAATAACTACCTAGCTGTGTTACGAAGATTAGTTCACCTCCTTTGGACGACAGACAGTATGTGGAAAAGGCTTTTTGCCAGTTACATGCCTATCGTAGCATTTGTTTTGAAACCACAGTTTGTCAATGCACTTAGAGATGAGGCCATTCAAAAAAGCATTGGCTTAGTACATCTGGTACACCCGTCTTAGGTTTAGTTTGTCAATCCGGGGAAAGAGCATGTATGAATTAATCTTAACCTTCAAGGAAATACTCTTTCCTGTACATGTGGGTCCTTTGATTTCATTACCTGGTTGTTGGAAACTGATACCACGTTTTGGAATAGCGACACATACAAATGCATAGACGACAATGGAACCATCGTGGAATTGAACACTGTTTTGAATTCTTATGTAAAATACTAGAGAGCATGTATATCTCATTTCTGGTTCACAGTAGCAATTTGCCTTCTGCACGTATTTTTATTGGTCTTGACATTATGTTGTCTGATTATCAATAACCCTTTCAGATTAAAATGCATGGTGCTTAGATGGTTTTGGAAGGTCTTTCAAAAATCCCTGAAAGTTGGACTTTCCTTATGATGTGTTTGTCTACTATTCGTCAAAGGATGATCATCGATGGGTATGCAACACCTTTAGACAGAAAAATGGAGACAGACAGAAGTCTGCGTCTTTGTATTCCGGACAGAGACTTTCATCCTGGTGATTGCACTGCAGAAGAGATTCTTGACGCCATCAACAACAGCTGGAAGACCGCCATCTACCTGACTGAGATCTTCCTGGAAGATGAGCTCTGCTCTTTCACGCTCTCATCGACAGTCTATGCTAGCACGAACCTCATGCCCAACAGGCTGATCATTGTGTACTCCGATGACATCTTCGATCATCCGTTGCCACGAATCTTGACTCAGCTCCTGGATAGGGATAACAATTTTCCTTTGGAAACGTTTGATGACATTGAGCAATGGGATCAGTTGTGTTTGAAGGTACTGTGTTGGGTCTGAGATCCATTGCCCCGAATGTCCCGTGCTGTAAATGCCCCGTGCAAAAGAATGCCAAGAGAATATCGTCCTCAGAAGCAGATTCATTTATTTTTAAAGGGACATGATGCATATTGTAAAACGGCAACGTAAAACGGAAATTCTCTCAATGATACTTACCCAGAAGCATCTATTCAGAACATTTCACCAAACTAACATATAAGTGTTCATCTTTGATCCTAAATGTTTTCTAATACAGCACTTAGTCCTGTGTCTCAAGCTGCCTGAATGAAAATAGATATTTGCACTCCCAGTTTTCTGGCAAATTTGTATACCATTGAAAGTTTTATATGAGTAACTACCTTGCCCTTGTTTTGTGTACGTCTGAAATACTGTAAACATCTCTTGAATGACCTTGATGCTTGAAAGAACACTGACACAAGCTTAAGAGAACTGCTTAAAGGAATAACCCATACCCACATAATATTTCCATGTATAATGACTTTTGTCTTTTGAAGTGTAATATTTTTTTTTTCAATTTTCACTAGGGGCGGTGGGGTAGCCTAGTGGTCAAAGCGTTCGCTTGTGAGACAGACTGAGTAAAATAGTAAAATAGGTATGAGAATGTCCACCTGCTAATCTGCTCATGTAATGACCATAACAGACGCAGCGCCATCACACGTAAGCCGCGTGTAGGGACAGCCTACTGGGTAAAGCGTTCGCTCGTCACGCCGAAGACCCGGGTTCGATTCCCCACATGGGTACTATGTTGAAGCCCATTTCTGGCCTCTCCTGCCGTGGTATTGCTGGAATTGCTAAAAGCGGCGTAAAATCAAATCACTTACGCACATGTGCACTAGGTCGTATCATAGTATAAGTGGTACATTAGATTATTGTATAATTTTATTGAAGAGTTTTATATTGTTGTTCTAACACTCGATAAGAAGTAGCACATTTAGACTGCCATTTTCCAAAATTGGATTAGTTATTTCGTAAAATACCTTCATCTGTGTTATTGTGCACATGCTTTAGGAGTTCAACGTTCAGTAACAGCTTTCACGCCATCCTTCCTATTACAATCACCGTACCCATGCAAGCTGTGCAAAGAGTGTTACAAATAATGGAACGCCGCCCGGAGAGTTCAGCTGCTCTCTGTTATTGCAGAACTTCGGGTCTTCTGTTTTATAATATTCAAATTCACACTTACAGCAATATATCCATTGAAAGTATAGTATCTATGTTTCATTTTTCTTGTTAGTTTCATCCCCGTTCGGACATAAGTATGGGTCATAGGTATGGATGGACATGCCATGAGGTCTCATATTCCATTTCATGTCCTCCTCAATTTTGGTCTTCATATTGACATATATTGACTGCTAAAGTTTTAATGTCTGACCCGTGAACATCCGGGTTAGAACTGGTCTTCAGCAACCCATTCTTGTCGTAAGAGGCGACAAACGGAATCGGATGGTCAGACTCGCTGACTTGGTTGACACATGTCACCGTATCCCAATTGAGCAGATCAAAGCTCATGCTGTTGATCACTGGATTGTCTGGTCCAGACTCGATTTTCTACAGACCGCCGCCATATAGCTGGAATATTGCTGAGTGCGGCGTAAAACTAAACTCACTCACTCATTTAGAAAGTGGTCAAATATAACACATGTTATATTTGGGATTACATTTTCTCGGTATAGGACTGATTATAGTACTTTGGGTTGAAGCCCATCCAGGATTCGAACCCGCACCCTCAGAGTCAGGTGCCTAATCGCAGCCACACAAAGTCAGTTGTCCGACTTTCATTTCTGTGAAAGCTGCGATGGCTAAGTAGGTTAGACGGCTGACTTTGTGTGCTGTTAGTGATTGCATGATGTTAATGATCGAATTGTTACCTCAACATAATTCACGTCTGGGAAGAGCATCTGTCTGAGGAGAAGTGGGTCCGTGATAGATTCCCTGGCCGTGTCTAACACCCATGAAGATCCGGGTTAGAATTGATCTTCATTAACCCATGCTTAAGAGGCGCTTAACGGAATCAGGTGGTCAGGCTCGCTGACTTGTTTGAGCCATGTCATCGTATTCCAATTGTATAGATCGATGCTCATGCTGTTGATCACTGGATTGTCTGGTCCAGACTATTATTTACAGCCCGCTGCCATATAGCTGGAATATTGCTGAGTGCAGCTTTAAACAATAACCATCCATCCATCCAAGTCAGTACACTTTGTATGACGTTAGTGTATTATAGATGTATATTTACAGCGATAAATAACATCACGCAAAGAATAATTTTTTAACAGTATTTTCTCTCTTGTAAATTTTCCTCTGGTATGTTTGATTTGTTTTATTTTTTAATTTTTTGTTGCTTTTAAGGGATCCATTGCTTTAGCTTCGACGATCCAGAATCCTGTGATCTAGTGGATCTGTATATGCACTGTATAAATGATCTGTAGTGATATGTTATATGTAATTTACGTATGTTCTAATAAAATTGTGATTCCTTATTGATATGTTGTAGTACATTCTTCCAAAATAGGGTGAAAAACGTTTTAGTAGTGGTTGTTATTTTTTTGAACCACTGATAATCGGATCAGTATTGCATATGGATTAAAAACCATGGTTCCATTTTTCTGATGATTATAAATGACATTCTTGGGTAACTGAACATCGGTACCCATAATCGAACTGCAACACCAATGTGAGAAAAACCTATTTTTATACACCTATCACAACATAGGCATGTAGTATGTCAAAATGTACCTTGTGATAGGTGTTTTACAACTACCATTATATATAATGAATCTCAATAATATATGTATGCATAATAATCACTATGATCATAAGTGGTTCTGCCAAAACTGAAGGTTTGTTGCAGTTTATGCATGCAGAGGGTATGCATTCAACCCTCTCTCTGTCTGTGTGTGTGTGTGTGTGTGTGTGTGTGTGTGTGTGTGTGTGTGTGTGTGTGTGTGTGTGTGTGTGTGTGTGCGTATTTATATGTTAGCATCTTTACTCAAATACTACTAAACTAAGCTGCAAAAGAAAGTATAGGTCGGAAAAAGTCAATGTACTGTGAAAGTGTTGATATCTGGTTGAAAGTATGCATTCAGACAGTTGTCCCCAAGCACAAGGATGCAAAATCGCATCTCACAAACACATCATGACCGTTGGTGCCACGCTGCACCAGAAAATGGTAAAACACGTGCAAAGGCCGCAGAGGGAGATGCACGTGCCGAATTGGCGTATAAATAAGGTGAAACCATGGGTTGACAACACAGTTGACAAAAGCACACAATCGATATGCCTAGACTGACAAGAGAGGAGCGAGAGAGGGCGATTGGTATGCACCAGATGGGGGCAACACAGGTCCAGATTGCACGAAGGTACTGGTGCACGCCTTTAACGGTATCCAGGCTGCTGCAACGTTACCGACAGACAGGAAGGAATGTAGACAGACCTAGAACGGGAAGACCACGTGTCACAACACCCCAGGAAGATCGCCGAATTCGAACAATTCACTTACGCAAAAGGTTCGTCACGGCGACGGCAACGGCTGCAACAGCGCTGGGACATCGCATCAGCCAACGCACAGTACTCCGACGACTTCGTGCTGCAGGAATCAGAGCCTACCGTCCCTTCCGAGGAATGTTCCTGACAACATCGACGCCGAAGGGTACAATGGGCGAGGCAAGTTCGAATCTGGCAAGTGCGAGAATGGCGCCGAGTACTGTTTTCTGACGAGAGTCGTTTCCAGTTGTTCCAGAACGACGGCAGACAACGAGTTTATCGCCGAAGAGGTGAACGTTTAGCTCCACCATGCATCCGAGAGGTCCATCCGTTCGGAGGGGCAGGTGTTATGGTCTGGGGAGGCATCTGTGGGGAACAGAAGACTGACCTGGTCATTGTGCAAGGGAACCTGAATGCTGTTCAGTACAGAGAACAAGTTCTGCGCCCAGTTGTGCTTCCATTCTTGTGGAACCAGCCACAGGGGATAGTGTTTCAACATGACAATGCCAGACCCCACACAGCAAGATTGACACAGGACTTCCTCAACCGCCACAATGTTGATGTTCTCCCTTGGCCTGCCTGTTCACCCGACATGAACCCCATAGAGCATATGTGGGACCATCTAGGCAGACTGTTAAGGAATCGTCAACAACCCCCAGTGACGAGAGATGAGATGGAACGTGCCCTGAGAGAAGAGTGGCAGAGAATCCCACCACCCGTCATCAGACGCCTGACGTCATCAATGAGACGACGCGTCATGGCATGCATTGATGCACGTGAGGGTCATACACGGTATTGAGACATGTTCTGTTTGTTGTGTAAACTTGGACAATGATTGATAGTCATGTGTGGCTCTTAAGACATCGCTGAAAAATGAGTTGTTGGACCCCACCATTGTTCAACTAGCGCCCACATGTTATGTGTTGCCTGTATTCCAATCATTTTGTGGCCTAATAATGATCATTAATCCTTCTTTCACGATATAGACACGCTTCGCTAATTTGATTTGTTGTTTTTTGTTTACCACTCATCAAACTCCACCTATACGTTCTTTTGCCGTTTAGTTAAGATAGATTTCAATGAAACTTTCTTTCTCTTGGGTATGTCCCCAGGACAAATCAATTAGATGTTGAAAAGGTAGCCTCTTCAAGAAAAAGAAACGCAAAAGCAAAATATCATTGACAAATTTGGTCTTATTCAATTATTTAACTCGTCAGGCCATGCATGTCAATAATAACCAAGTGTTGGGGCAAAGGTCCGTTTATTTCTGACAACATAAAAGTACACATTAAAAATTCCTCCAAATCCCCGAACAACTTGTTCACTTAAACACTTGGTGCCGCCGCTACAACCATGGCTTTTGCAAAATTATGATGCACCTCGCTTTTGATAGTTACATATCTCTCAAATGCATTTGATTTCCAATCACCATGAAGTTTGAGTATCAAGGGCGAAACCCCTAGACTGAAGGCAAAAGAACATCCCCCTTCGCCTGAAGGAATCTCCACTGTAGTCTGCTGCTCGGTATCCACACGTGCACAAGACACTTTTTAGAGCTTTTACAAAGGTTGAGTAAGTGAGACAGTTGACTTTGTTCGCCTCACAGAATGCAAGCAGATGATGGTCACGTGATAATCTCTGTTGGAGCTGACCCAGGTGTGTCAGGGCTGACGCAGATCAGACCCCGGAGACCCCGGTAACGCAGATAACGGCACCCTCAGGACCCTCTGGCCGAACTGTATGGTCTTAGTGTGTCTGACAATCAGCTCCACATAGTTGTCGTACCATACAACATCACTTATACACCGCTGCTTAACATTATTAGTATAATCTGGCTTTTCAGGTAGCAATGTTATTTCCTAAAGAAAGTTAAGAATGCGGTGAGACAAAGTGCCCAGAAAGCAATGTTGAAGTGGCGACTCATATCAAGTTTTTGATATATTTGTCCTAAAATCTCTGGTGTTATCGGTAGTTTTTGGACTGGTGGTTTTCCTTTAAGCCTGAGGATACCCTTCCAAACTAGTCCGAGTGTCCAGTCCGTGAGTGAGTTGTCGAGTCCCGCCTCCAGGTGGAGCAGTCTCACCATGTTAAGATATCCCGGGATACTGCTGGGGCTGAGTGACCATGCCAAGAAGGCACAGTACCATATGAGTGTAGTTCCGCTCGCTGGCACCGGAGTTCGGGCGCCGTACAGACAGAAGCGGAAGTAGGTCTTGGGCATAGACGTATATGTTTTCTTAGTAGAGTTGGCATACGAAGATTGCTTGTAGAGAGTCACCTCGTTGTCTAGTCTTACTAAATCTGCGCCCACTGGTCCTGTAGACACAGCATGGATTTTTTAGGGACATGTGATTACAGACTTTGTTAATTCCTCGTTTTTTCAACTACTGTGTTTTTTCAAACATATGTAATCAAGAGATTTTGTCACTTGTAACATTTTGTACTCCTGGAATATGTCTAGCCATCAGAAAGAAACCATACGATGCAGACAACCAGAACAGTTTGCGGATACTAAGCATAGTGGTAGTATTATCCGTGTAGACGGCCATGAGCCGACCACTCCATGCAGATGCCCACTGCTCCACCGCCACGCCCACTGCCGCTAGTTCTTTTACATTTATGTGTGCTTCGCTAACTTCGCTCATATATTCGCACTCCACATAGTATAGAACCAGTCGCCCTGAAAAAACGCCGCTGCCGCCTACTTCACACGCATCAGTGGTAAACTCATCACCCCTAACTGCAAAGGTAGTACCAATAAAACTACTACAGAAGTCCACCCACCACTGAATGTCTGCTCTGGCCTCTTTGTTTAAGGTCACGTAGTGTTGTTTATTTTCTAACGGTAGTAATTAAGTCAATCAGACGCCTGATGAACGTGCGCCCGCCACGTACTGCACGTGCAGCCCAGTTCAGCTTGCCCATCAGGCTCAGCAACTGACGCTTTTTTGCCTTCTGGTTACTGACAATATTAGGTAAACACTGATGCAATTCCGTTAGTTTCTCGTGAGGCAGCGTTAGAGTACCCGTTACACAGTTGATCTGGATTCCTAGAAAACCATTACTTGCGTTGGAGGGACGTATTTTTCGCAGTTAATTGTGAAGCCTAGGAGCTCAATGAGCTGTCTTAAACACTTTGTGGCTATCTGGCACTCCGCCTCAGTTGCCGCTTTCACTAAGAAGTCATCCAGATACACAATCGCCACACTAGATCCCAGTTTCCTGCGATTTAACATACGAGTTATGCTCGAACTTAGCCTTTGGAAGATTTCCGGTCATTTTGACGCACCGAAAGCTAATCTTGTGTCTACCACATATGTTGCCACCTTGTCATTTTGGAACAGCCACATTAAACCAAGAGCGTCATAACAGTCTGGATGTACAGGAACGCTACGATAAGCATGTTTGAGATCGATCTTAGCCATATACCATCTCTTGGGAGGAGCGCAACAGCCTTATCTATACTATCATAGGTCACATGATTCGTACTCACGTAGTCGTTGACGCTCTCGCCCGCGGGCCTGCTGCAGTCGTGGATAACTCTGATGTCATTAGAGTCTGACTTGGGAACAGCTGCGAAGCCACTGACGATTGTAGGCTGCACACACTAGATAGTGACCAGAGTCGATCTCCTGCTGTACCTGCTGTTCTACCTTTAGCATATTGTCGACATGGTGGGCAGATTTAGAGTTCTCACAAACGACATCAACGAGATCTACATCTTTGTCTACTATCCTAAAGCCATTGCGAATACCACTTAGGATGAATTCCCTTGTCAGGGTCACCCTCTAGCTCTGTGTTCCAGACATGGGCTTTGTTAGTTAGAGGGTTGGGCAGTAATTGCTACAGTCGGATGAACTTGTTTGGTTGAGTAACAGTAGGGGTGTGGTGGGTGAACTACGGGTGGGGACCCTGACACCGTATACACACATGAGCGAATTTACACTTGATGAATCAACACCCGGATTGATTCTGATAATTGAGACAAATTTCTCTACCTTCGGCCGAAACTGGTTTTCTATTAGGTTCATGCAATCGCCTATTCATGTCTTTCTTTTCTAGATAGTAAAACATTGTGTGATAGTCTATATCCAACCAGCTTTTTGAAGACTCTGCCTGACTTCTTCTGTGCATGTGATCAAATAGCATAACTGAGGGGGTTGTGTGTTGCTGGAGGTAGTCGCTGATGTAGGACGTGTAGGTCAGGTAGTTGAGAATATCAGACTGGCTCATGCCCTTCTCTTTAGTCAGCTGAATTAGTAATCTAGAGTTTGCAGATACCCATTGCGCTACCGAGACTTCTTCTGGTTTTAGCCTAGAGTCAGCAGAACGAATTGATAGTTTCCTTCCAGAGTCTGGTAAATCTAGAAAATCTTCATTATCCTCCACTACACATTTTACTTTTGTTATAAAGTTGTTGATATACAGTGGTTTAACATTGTCACCTGTTTGTTGTTGCTGAGCCGGGTCTTTGTGTTCTGCGTTGGTTTGCAGGATGTCTGTCATAGTAGACGAAGCGATAGCGTCGAGGAGAGTGTTGAGCTCTGTATTGTTAGCCAGCTCACGGGTGGTGACCGTCGTCTCGCTCTCTGGGTCAATTCAGCCAGTTCTTCAGGGACAGAAAACTCTTCTTTAATCAGTTTATTGATGGTACTTTCAGTAAACCCCTTATCTCTCAGCAATATGTTGAGTACTTTGGTCTCTCGCTTACTCGCCATGCTGCTCGTGGCTAGTGCTATGCGCTGACTGGGATTCTCATGGGCCGTCTCGTATGTGTATTCCTCTGCGCCCCAGGTCACAGCACGTTAAAACAAAATAATCCCTACTTTGGCTATTATTTTTATAGTAAATCAACGAAAATAAACGGTACAGTATTGAAATTATGTAGAGCAATACATTGGTATCTCGTGCACATTTCACAAGAATGATAGTCATCATAGTCATTACTGCTGTCCATGAGGTGACGTTGACGTTACTACCTTGTATAACCACCTCTTACTGCTAGAACTGCACGAAACCTCCTTGACACAGATTGAATCAGTTGTTGGATGTTCCGTTGTGAAATCCTCCATTCCTCCTGCAGCATGTCGAACAACAGTTACTGTTAAAGCCTCAATGGCGGATTACAACGTTGACTTACACGTTTATCTATCTGATCCCACATGTAATCAATTGGTTTCAGATCTGGGGATCTGGAGGGCCAGAGGAGGACACTGATGATGTTATTGTCCAGGTAGTCCACTGTAGCACTTGATGTGTAAGGTCTGGCATTGTCCTGGTGGTACAACTTCCTTTGGTGGTCGACAAGACGATGCACGTGAGGACAGAGATTCTGGTTAGTATATCTCGCAGCCGTAAGATTGCCATAGACGAGCATCAATTCCGATCTGCAGGTGTATGAGATGTCTCCCCACTTCATCACACCATCTCCACCAAATCTTTCCACTTGCCTGATGCAGTTGGATGCAAAACGTTCACTGCCTGGTCTGTAGACACGTTGTCTTCCGTCACGTCACTTGAGGGGGATACCGCGATTCATCATTGAACCATATGTGCCTCCAGTTTCCAAGGCTCCATGGATGCACCATGTTACACCACCTGACTCACTGACGTTGATATAATCGTGTCAGAGAGGACGCATAACTTAATGGACGTATGGCACGCATACCTACCTCTCGGAGACGGTTCCTGATTGTCTGGTCGGACATTCTCCGGGCTCCAAAACGTTATTGTGCTGTGTCCTGAGCGGAATGATGGCAGTCACGTAGGTGGGTAACCCGGATGTAGCAATCTTGGTCTGTGTGGTGACTCACGGTCTTCCTGGTCTTGGATGGTCATTTGTTATTGTGATGGGATGAACGCTGAAGGTCCTCGCCACGACACTCTTGGATTTGCCAGCTTGTAATCGGCCAATGGCAATATTTCGGTGGGCACCGTTGAGACGTCCCATATCCAATATTTGCAAGAGTCTTGGATGAATTTGCGAGATGCATTTGGGTCTTTAATAGTCATAGGTTCCTCACGAAAAGCCATACCAACAACAATATTCAACCCTCAAAACCCTCATTTGCGTACCAACTCTCACTTTTTCATAATTTGCGTTTCTTTCTTCTTTTTTTTTTTTTTGAAGAGTGTATGTTAAAATACATGTACACAGAGGTACTTTGAAAACTATTGCAAATAAAAGGAGAATATAAACAATAACTCAAAAAGATTTGGATGGATTTGAATGAATCTTGGTGGCTATGTTAGGTATGCCACAAGGGTACGGTTTGGTGAAAGTACATTAAAGTACAAGTACACAGTTGTTGTAAGGGGGGGGGGGGGTTAGCAGATTTTGGTCGGCCATTTGTTTTTATGACGTCACATATGTGTGACCTTTGTGTGACCTAATTGACTGTTGAACTCTTAAGCCCCACCCTCCTTTGGGAGTCCCTTTCCGGCCCAGGTGTGTGACCTTCAGGTTGACCTCATTTCACAGGGGGGCAATGTAACGAGCTGACCTTGAGATATACAACTTTCCCAGGCTCGTGTGTGGGCAATATAAGGCTCTGGACAGTCCCCATGTCATTCAGTCGCCAGAGAGAACACACGCATGCTCTTGACTCCACTGGTTCTGGTAGCCGTTTCCCTTAAAGATGGAAGCCGTTCACCGTGATATCCCGAGGAAGAATCATTCCAGCCTAGTGCAAGCTATACAGCGTGTAGAAGAGGTGGTCCACAAACAGTCGGTACAGCTTAAAGTCCTAACGTGCTTAATGAAGGCTGACATTATCGAAAAAACTCGAACCTCCTTTGACCGTGTCAGAGCCAGAGCCTTATTAGATACCCTTCCCAGGTGAGGACCTCAAGCTTACTCCCTCTTCTGTAAAGCTGTGGAGGAATGTGGAGAGATACAAGTTATGACATTGTTGGGACTGGAGACAGACAAGACAGAGCTACAGGATCCTCGTTGTCATATAGACTTAGGCAGTGACGTATTTGTGACGGCCAAGATGTGGAATGGAGAACTAGGAATTCGTGTGAGGAAGTACGATGTATATCCTAGTGGGGGAAGTTATCCTACCAACCGTGGTATTATCCTGAGTTTGAAACATTGGCTGGAACTTCGTGGAGTCCATTTCAAGCTTTAGGAGGCCATCAATCAAGGAAGGACCCATGATGCTCATGTGGGAGCCAATGTGTATGCTACTTTGGATCCAAATGGTGGTGTGGATCTACGACAGTGGGAGAATGACCAGAAAGTGGTAAAGTGATACCTACCAACAAATGTATTCTGTTGTCCATAGATCAGTGGGAAAAGCTGGTAGATTGTGTAAGAGTCATGTTTGACTTTGTGCCAGAACTGAAAGAGATGGTTCCTTGTATGCTTCAGGACGATCATCAAAACCAGATGAGGTACCTCATGTGTTCCTTCTGTAACCCTATTGACTACAGTCACTGGGTGTAAAGCCATTCTTGGTTTAGACACTGTACTGTGCGGACGTGTTTCCACTTCATTCCAGAAAAGACTCGATTCGTTTAAAGACTGGCCAGTGCAGATGAAACAGAGTCCTGGTCACATGGCAGGATTTGTGTACTTAATCAGAGGGGACACTTGTAAGTGTTTTCAATGTGGTCTTGTTCTCAAGAACTGGGAAGTAGATGATGATCCCTGGGTCGAGCATGAAAAATGGTCTCCAGACTGTCCGTATTTGGCCCTGGTGGGAGTACCTCAGAAAGAGGTGGCCGGCTTGGTTAGTCATGTGGATTTGCAACCAAGAGTGTGATGTAAAGTGTGTGAATATTGGAAATAAATCAATGCTAAGAGTACATCTGCATTGGTTGTCTATGTATAGTCTTTTGCCAATGTATAAATAGAGGTTTACTCAAAAACTAATCTCATTGAGATCCCCACCACGACAAGAGCTTGTTTGCCAGAATTATTATGGATAGGTACGTGTTGAAACATTCCGATTTTTTAAGGTTCATGTTAATGTTTCAAGACATTGAGGAGATTCGACAAGACATCTTAGAAATGAACAGAGAACAGATTCTTGCTGTCAATGGTATTATCAATAAGTTATTAAAGGGAAGATTACCAGTGACTCTATATGAAAGACGTCATTTCCTGAGGAAAAATGATAGAAATAACTATCTAGCGGTGTTACGAAGATTAGTTCACCCCCTGTGGACGACAGACAGTATGTGGAAGAGTCTTTTTGCCAGTTACATGGCTATGGTAGCATTTGTTTGAAGACATGATACAAGCCAAACTGAAAAAAATAATCTGGAGCACGTTTAAAGAGATGTATGCACGATTTATTACTTATCTGTATCATATGCAGTGGGGTCCAAAGGCACAAGAAATACTGAAAAGTGTAGGAGACACAAATAATCTGTATCATGACGTGTTTGCAAACTGTACAAATATAAATCTTGGGTAGAAGACTTAATTGATGATGATGATGATGATGATGATGATGAAGACATGACATCTGATGTAGAGAGTGAAGGTTCTGGACAGGACGATCAGGAAGGACAATACGACATTGTAATTCGCACAACATGTAAATTAGACTTTTGGGAGTGCTCCTATCCTTAAGCCTACTCATTTGAAACGGAGCTAATAAACAATGAAATCTGTATATCTTTCTAGTTTGTGTATCTTTTTGCTGACTCACAAGAGACAACTGTTCATTGTATAAATCTTTGTTTTACAACTGATAAATAATCCTCCCTATGTCACTGAATACATTTAACCTACAATACAATTCTTAATACCAGGAGGTCCCAACCTCTTCATACACCACACAATACAGTCACAAGAAGCTTACACCAGTATTTTATTGTACTGTCTGTGGAATAAGAGCAGCTAACGGCATGTGAGTAACCTATGTGTCAGATGATGCCAAATAAGTGTCATATATAGTATTCATGGACATAAGCTGTTTTTTTTATGTTTGCACTTTGAGAGTAAAGTTCAATTTTAAAATGTTCAGTAAAAGCATTGGAAAGTTTTACAGGAGAACACATGTAGGTTTGTTTTCTTATTCAGTATTATATATGACAAATGCTAAATCATTTCATCACTGTACAACCACTTGACACCCTACTTGAGATATTCAGTGACCATCAGTCCTCAACTGCTTACTATTTCCTGTATTTAATTCCGGTCAGACACTTCTCTCCCTACATAACGGAAGCTGACCATTTGTGACTATACATTCAACATCACATTGAAAATTACCGACAACCATTCCATGTACTCATGATTACAGCCTGACCTTTATACTACAATAAAACGATTTCTGGTCAACTTGAACCTGCTAACTTTGCGAGCACAGGAAGCCACACACAGGAAGCTAAACACATCAACCCTCCCAGGTCCGCACCTACTTGAACATATCTGTACACGCATAAGTATAAGTCATGGTGATACATATGACAGTATTAAATACTTAAAATGGTGGTCAGTTTTAATGACTGGATGGAGGTGCTTTTAACAACCATAACACCTTACACTATTTCATCCAATCACAGCTGTCACATGTCTCTTCAGTTACGGCCCGACTCAGCGAGCAAGCGATTCTGCTCTAAGTAGTAGTAGTGCATAGACTGCGCCCCATTCACGCATGCAATAATCATATACGGGCCCACATGGCGCATGAGTTTTATATGCTAACAGCTACAATCGTTTATTGTTCACAGATATGTAAAATAAATACTCAGAACTTCGGACTTGTTCCTTGTGTACCAAATCACCAATGACAGTGTATTTTAAACTGGCTATAGCTAGTGATACCTTTGATTTAACAAAATGCGTTCTGATATTTCACAACTTTTGACCTAATAAATAGCAGCTAAATTCCCCTCATATGCATAGTGTGATATTAATTCTAGGTTGGAAAAAGATTTTGCTGTGTGAACACTCGAGTCGGTAAACTTATACCACTCATAAGATAATTGAATAATAATCACAGACCACTAAGGTCAACCTGAAAGTCACACACACACCTGGGCCGGAAAGGAACTCCCAAAGGAGGGTGGGGCTTAAAGGTTCTACAGTCGATAGGTCACACGAAGGTCACACATATGTGACGCCATAAAACAATATGGCTAAGACCCAACCCAACCCCCACCCCCCTACAACACACAGTCATACTTTAAAAATGTAATAGTGAAAGGAAATTGCTGTGCAAGGCGAAAGCATGTTCTCTAACGAGGGCCCTTCTATTTTCCAAATTAAGAAAGAAAAAGAATTCATGCTTGTGTTTGTATGACAAATAATGTGTCGAAGCTTGTATTTCAACAGCATATTTTGTTCTTGCAGGTTAATGAGGGACTGATTGGCTATGCAAGTTACTTAACAATGTGAAAGTTAAAATAAATATACTAGTGCACATTATATATTGCACTTGCATACCCCACTTGTAATATGTAGTTATCTGTTTACTGTGAATTTTAATTTGTCACTCCTATATTAATACATTCAGTTTGTAGTGACTGCAGATTTGACTTTATGTCATTTGTCATTTAATTACCAAGACATGAGTGTCACTTGTGCACGACAATATGATAGTGACATTAACCTTACCTGGATACTATTATTACTACGTACATAAGTGTGTCATGGTAGTATATATTATGAAATGGAAGAATACATTAATTGAAAAAATGGTTTCCATTGATATAGGCCAATACTTACAATGTTGGTGTCCGATGAAGGAAAGACAATATTTGATTAACTTATATGATTATGTCATATTTCATGTTACCAAATTGAAATTAGAAGCATATTATGTGGTTATCTCTTTGTCATACATCATAAGCTGCATTTTGAAATGCTACATGACTATGTTGTGATAGGTTTATCAAAACATGTTTTTCTCGAAATGGTGTCGCAAGCAATTTGGGGAATTTTTTCAATCACCCCACAATGAATTCTGAATCCATACACAATAGTGATTACAATTAGTATTGGTTCCAAAAATTAACATGTGATTCCCACGGAATTACACAAGCCCCTGCACTATAGTTTCAGTTTCCGACACTAAAAACTGTAGACACATTTCTCTTATCAACTCCCTACTCTGACTCTGCAATTGGCAGGAAAACGACCCGGCTGACTCACCCAACAATACAGAGTGAATGAGTGAGTGAGTGAGTGAGACTCACCCAACAATACAGAGTGAGAGAGTGAGTGAGTGAGGAATATATGATTTTGCTGCAATATTGCTGTACTGTACTAGCAGAAAAGCGACCCAGCTCACTCACCCACCGCGGCGGTGGAGTAGCCTAGTGGTTAAAGCGTCCGCCGAAGGCTAGGGTTCTATTCCGCACACAGGTACATTGTGTGAAGCCCATTTCTGGTGTCCCCCGCCGTGATATTACTGAAATATTGCTAAAAGCGGCGTAAAACCTTACTCACTCACACACCAATGTGAAGTGAATGAGTGAGATTAAATTTAAACGTTGCATCGGCATTTTTTCGGTTGAACGCTATGATGTCATCACTATTGCAGCTATAAGAATGCAATAAATGATCGCTTCTGGGGAAACAATCCAGTGATTAACATCATGAGCAGCGATCTACGCGACTGGGGCACGATGACATTCATCAACAAAGTAAGGTGGCCTGACCACCGAGACCCGTGACTAACCTCTTACAATCGTGCGTTGCTCAAGATCAATTCCAAACTGGATCGTCACCGGGTACAAGGAAAATAACGCTTCCCAGTCCGCGATAATGTAGTTGTGTAAAGGTTACAATTATATGATCAGTGAGTGAATGAGTTTAATTTTTACGCCGCTTTTAGCAATATTCCAGCAATATCACGGCGGGAGACACCAGAAATGAGTTTCACACATTGTACCCATGTAGGGAATCGAACCCATGTCTTCGGCGTGATGAGTGCACGCTCTAACCACTAGACTACCCCACCGCCCCTTATGACGGGGACGTGGTAGGCGAGCTGGCTAAGGCGCCAGGCTAGTGATCCAGCAAGCGTGAGGTGCCGTGAGCGAGCCCACCTGTGACCGGGTGTAAAAGCATTGGAGTCAACTTTGTGTGTTCAGATTCTTTCCGTGTTGTCACAAACCCTAGTGTACAGTACACACCTCTGTGCACTTAAAATAACCCACAAATCCGTTGGTATATGACCAGATGGTGGCCACATGAATACGTGCAAACTCCTAGTTGAAGGTACAGCAATGTGCAGTAAACTTGGACAAAGTACTGTGACTGTGTCCCAGTCCACCCAGCTTTGTGAATGGGTACCTCGTAAGGATAAAAAAGCCGAAATAACTCGGTGCGCCTTATGGCAGCAAGAGTTGTATGTTCCCCAGGGAGCTGAGATTGATAATAAGATGTGCCGTTGAGATTGACATCCAATGATCGAGCGAACATACCAGCACCTATAAATATCAAATGAAAATAATAATAATAATAATGATCAGTGACGACCCCAGGTGTTCTCGAAATGGGGAACGCATATTTTGCTCAAACCCATGTACCCGCCAATGTTAATGCTTAAATAATTAAGTATGTGTTTATATTTTCAAGTGCAGTATATGTTTATTCTTTTATTACCATTGGCTATGTCTATGTTTTTAAGCATTATGTTCCTTATTATTACATGTATCAGGGTAGAGTTACAATGTAAATCATATATTAGTGCAATAAGTGTTTTCTTACCATTTATGTTAATAATCAGTATGTCTCTTATTACATGTAGTAGGGTAGTGTTGCAATGTATTATGTTTCTTGTTATGTCATGTATCAGGGTAGTTGCAATGCACATCATATACCAGTAGCTATATATGCTAAATAGTACCCTCTTCGGGTCGCAACTTCCCAACCTCGTTCAGTTCATTTATTACTTTATATGTTATCATCCCAAAATATAACCATGCAATCGTGTCTAATCTCATTTCGTTTACAATTCCCTCCTTTGGTGTTACCCAGTCTGTCATGGCGAGTCGTGCCAGTCATCGACGATCGAGTAGATCGGAGTCAAGAGCCCGCCAGGGGGACGAGGACGATTTAAGCAGTGCTCGAAGAAGTCGTAGTACCAGGGCGAGAACTAGGTACGCCGGAAGTGTTCCAATCAACACTGACGACCCCAACCCGCAAAACTGGTCAATCTCTACTGTACGCAGACGTATCCGGCAGGATTTGGGAATATCTAAGTTACCCAGTCTGACCAAACTCCCTCAGCTCATCCGTTTTTACACGGACAATATTAATCCCCGTTGCCGAGACAAGTAATCCAGCCACTGACAGGGAAGAGACTATTCCAAACGTTCATGTCGATTCTAACAACATTTCTAACAACGTACCCAACAACAGAGTTCCATCTACTGGACTTCCCTCGACAGCCAGCACAGCCTCATCCGACCCCAACGCTCCCGAAATGGATTACAATTCTTTAGTACAGACAGTGCGAAATTTACAGGACACCATCAGTTTGAATACGAACTCTCTCCTTCCGTTGCACAATCAGGCAAGCTCAAGCCACACTGTCCCAACAGCAATAAAATCAACAGTTTCGGGCACCATCCAACAGCCTGCTTCCATGTCACCATCTGTGCCTACTGGTCGGAATAGACGAACAGCCGGAAATTTTACCCTATTCACAGCTCTACATCCATCGGAACATGTTTCCCAGTGCACAGGTTTTTGTCATTCCTCCACTTATACCTCGCTAATGGACGTAGATGTTGTGTCTCCATCCCTTAGGAACCAGATTGTGGAAGGAAAGGATATCAATTTGGCATGTTTGTTAATGCCAGATGATGTGGTGAATCAACCGAGAGTCGTTGAGTTGGGTCAGCATGAACTACATTTAAAATCCCCAGTTGATGCCAGACTTCAGCATATTCTGACGATTCAGGAATTCATCGTGACATTCATCAGATACAGAAATATCATAATCCTAGAGTGGCCTAGACGTAAGGACAGCCTAGACAAGTATCAAAGATTATTTGTTGAAATGCATGCCAGATTTGGTGGGACCCTGTTTTACCAATATCACAAGACCTTTTCTGCCAAGGCAGCTGCAGCTTTAGCACTAACAAACACTGTACCTGCATGGGACAAGCATGACGAACAAATATATTTCACTATCGTCGCTGGGAATCGCGTTAACACCTGCGAACTGTGCTTCATGTCTGACCACAAAACCGATTTTTGACCTTTGGTGAGCAGCCGCAGGCCATCAACACAGAGGGTTATCAACACGGCAAACATTCCACGGACAAGCTCTCCATAATCCACATCTACGAAAGCAAGTCCCCCCAAGTCTTCAGGAGACTTATCCATTTTTCAACAATTTCAACGAGGACAAATGCACATACCCATCCTGCCGATTCCTGCATGTGTGTACTCTCTGCAAGAAGCCTCTCCCAAATCACAAGTGCGAGGAGGCGACCGATAAGATGCTCAAGCCAGTGGCCAGGAAGACCAAGAAACAGTGACATGGTCAGAAGAATTCACCTATAAATGTGTCGTTATTACATAGCATGCTTCAACACCTTCCGGATAGACAATTTGTTGATCAGCTAACATCAGGTCTCGAGTTCGGCTTTCACACAGGAATCCAGTTCTACCAGTCACAATCTAAGGAATGCAGGAATCTATGCTCAGCTGCGAAAGATCCTCAAACCACAATGGAGCTCGTCATGAGCCAGCTGCAGAAAGGTTACGTGATTGGCCCCTTTCAGACACCTCCATTTCCAGTCGTCAGAATCAACCCCACTGGGGTGGTACAAGGAAAGTATTCCAAAAAGCTCAGACTGATTGTGGACATATCGGCCCCGCACAATGACCAGGACAATCCCAGTTTGACTCATCGACAAGGCAGACTTCTCTCTTTCTTATGTTAGAATAGACGACGCCATCACATTCATCAAAGCCTTGGGTCCTGGGTTCATACGTGTACAAAACTGACGTTGCTGACTCTTTCAAGTTGATCCCTATCCATCCCGATCTGTGGCATCTCCATGGTCTCAAATGGCAGAACAAATACTACTTCCATACCCGTTTAGTACTTGGCTTCCGATCAAGTCCCAAACTTTTTGATCTCCCACCACAGGTTAATTGCTGGTTAGCCTCCACTCATTATGGCATCCGAGACATTTTACACCTCTTAGACGATTTTATCTGTTTTGAAAACGATTCAAAGAACTATGTCTGTGTTGCTGCAACTATTCCTGGACCTCAACATTCCTTTGTCAGCTAAGAAGACCATAGGCCCTTCTCGAAGTGTGGAATACTTAGGCATTATATTGGACACCATCAAAATGGAATCACGTCTTCCTCAGGAGAAAATTGTCAGACTGCTTCACGTCATGGATTCCATGGAAGGGAAACGCAGCGTGCCAAAAGGCAACTCCTAGTAGTGTTAGGTCACATGAACTATGCAATGCAAGTAATCCGCCCAGGCAGATCGTTTATGAGCTATATGTTGAGAAAAGCACATTATGTTAACCAGCTACATCACCATGTGTCTCTAAACAATCAATGTGTACTGCATTTAAACATGTGGCGATTCTTTCTCCACATGAATCCTTCTTTAGATGACCATTTCGTTTATATTCCTTTAATCAAATTTGTTTCACTTTCCAGACCAATGTTTAACTCTTCCACTTCCGATGACTGACATCACTCTTGATACTTGGTATCATAGCCCTCCTGCATGTAAACCATATCAATGTATTGAACATGTAACCATTTCGAGACACTTTTCAAGGATATAAATCAAGGATAATTTGTAAAGGATATAAATATGGAGGAAGATATCTTCTTGGCGTTTTATACGGGATCAAAGTGACGTAGAGAACAACCGACTCACTGACACTGTCCTATTCTGGGTATGATTGGTCCTCAGGTACCGAAGTTTTTTGGGGTTGGGTAGCCTTAGTGGACCGACTTGGTTGACACATGTCAAGGTATCCCAATTGTATAGTGGAATTGAGGCTCATGCTGTTGATCACTGGATTGTCTGGTCCAGACTCGACTATTTAAAGACCCGTGTATCACCAAAAGCTGGAATATTGCTGAGTGCGGCGTAAAAACAACATCAAACAATAAATCAATCTTACCGTTGCTGCTTTAACGGTTTGATAGTAAAATGAAATTCCGGCTGCTTTTTATGTGTTTCAGTTTAATGTTCAATCATTTAATAGATTCCAAGCAGGGGCATCACAACCAGCTGTGGCAAGGCACTTTGGCGTGTCACGATGCTCCATCATGGGTACGGTACAGCACTACTCAAAGTGTGACTGACAGGCCAAGGGCAGGTTCCAGACTTACCACCGTCGCTCAAGATCGATGCATCCGGGTGCGTCATCTCCGAACATCGAAAGACAGCTACCACCACAGCGACACATATCCCGAAGAATTTCCGACATGAGAGTTCCCAATCGACAAAGGAGGCAGGGATTGTCGCTTGAAGACAACTCCCCGACCCTACGTCACTTAAGGGAGTGTCTACAGTGTTGCCAACAAAAGATGAGAGGAATGTTTGTTCTCAGACGAGCCCCGTTTTCTCCTGTCACGTGATGATAGACGCTCACGTGTATATAGACGTTGAGGGGAACGTGATGCTCTAGCCTGCATGCAACGATAGTTTGGTGGAAGTGTAATGTTGTGGGCGGTAATCAGTCATGGTGATTTCACGGCTCTGGTGCTTGTGGCAGGTACGCAGACGGGTATGAGATACCTGGACGTCAACCTGCAACACCACGTCATCCTGCACATGATCGTCGACGGTCGACTGTTCCAGTATGATAACGACAGACTATGTTCCACGGGTTTCTACAGCGTCACAACGTTTACACATTACCCTGGCCTGCCTGTTGCCGGCGTCGGCTCCAGTTAAACATCTGCGGGATGCATTGCGGTACTCTAGTTTGTGTGCATAACATTCTCCAACATGTTGTGCAACGTTTGATTGCTTCCATGCGTCGCTGCTGTCAAGGTGTCATCAGGGCTCCCCACCCCTATGTCACTCACATGCTGGTGTACATGTTTCAGGTTACCCGTGAAGATCCGGATTAGAATTGATCTTCAGTAACCCATGCTTGTCGTAGGAGGCGACTAACGGGATCGGGTGGTCAGGCTCGCTGACTTGGTTGACACATGTCATCGTATCCCGGTATGACGTTGATCACTAGATTGTCTGGTCCAGACTCGATTATTTACAGACCGCAACCATATAGCTGGAACATTGCTGAGTGCGGCGTAAAACTAAACTCATTCAATGTTTCAGGTGTTCTTCCAAAGATGTATGTCCAGTGTTATCCCCTTCCCATCGTATCATGAACCTGTATTACGTGTATCATGTCCTGAAGTTTTGTTATTAAAGTTTGTAAGTCAATGTCATGTTTGTTTTGTGTTCAGCATGTGTACTGGTGCGAAGTATAGCAACAGCCACTTTTTTTAATTGTGTCATTGGCGGGTACATGGGTTTGAGCAAAATAAGCGTTCCCCGTTTTGAGAACACCTGGTGTCGTCACTGATCATAAGGGGCGGTGGGGTAGCCTAGTGGTTAAAGCGTTCGTTTGTCACGCCAAAGACACTGGTTCGATTCCCCACATGGGTACAATGTGTGAAACCCATTTCTGGTGTCTCCAGCCGTGATATTGCTGGAATATTGCTAAAAGCGGCGTAAAACTAAACTTACTCACTCCCTCGCACACTCACGGATCAGATAATTGTAACCTTTTACGCATACCCATTTTTTATGCAACTACATTAACGCGGACTGGGAAGCGTTGTTTTCCTTGTACCCAGTGACGATCCAGTTCGGAACTGATCTTGAGCAACGTATGATGGTCGTAAGAGGTTAGTAACAGGTCTCGGTGGTCAGGCCATCTTATTTTGTTGATGAATGTCATCTTGCCCCAGCAGCGTAGATCGCTGCTCATGATGTTCATCTCTGGATTATTTTGCACAGAAGCGATAATTTATTGCATGTTTTTAGCTGCAATACTGATGACATCATAGCGTTCAACCGAAATAATGCCGAGGCAACGTTAACTTTTAACTCATTCACTCACTCATTCACTTCACATTGGTGTGTGAGTGAGTAAGGTTTTATCAATATTCCAGAAATATCACGGCGGGGGACACCAGAAATGGGCTTCAAAAATTGTACCCATGTGGGGAATCGAACCCGGGTCTTCACCGTGACGAACGAACGCTTTAACCACTAGGCTACCCAACCGCCCCGGTGGGTGAGTGAGCTGGGTCGTTTTCCTGCTAGTAGCAGAGTCGTTGAGTACAGCAATATTCCAGCAAAATCATATATTGGTGGGTGAGTGAGGTGGGTCGTTTCCCTGCCAGTTGCAGAGTCAGAGTACGGAATTGATAAGAGAAATGTGTCTACAGTTTTTAGTGTCGGCAAAATGCACTACAGCATATCAATAAGGCTTCACAATTTTATTAGAACCTACGTAAGTACATATAAAATGTTAGTACAGATCATGTATACAGTGCATATACAGAACCACTAGATCACAAGATCCTGGATCGTCAAAGCTAAAGCAATGGGTCCCTAAAAAGCAACAAACAAAAAGTTAATAAATACAACAAATCAAATTTACCGGAGGATATTTTACGAAAGAGAAAATACTGTACAAAAATTATTTCTTTGCGTTACGTTATTTATGTTATACATCTATAATACACTCACGCCATACAAAGGGTACTGTCTCGGATGGATGGATGCTGGTTGTTAAACATCGCACTCAGCAATATTCCAGCTATATGGTAGCGGGCTGTAAATAATAGTCTGAACCAGACAATCCGGTGATCAACAGCAAAAGCAAAAGCATCGATCTACACAACTGGAATACGATGACATGTGTCAACCAAGTAAGCGAGTCTGACCACCCGATCCCGTTAGGCGCCTCTTGCGACAAGCATGGGTTACTGAAGATTCATTCTTCGGGTCTTTCTAAATGACATTGTGTATTGATACTTGCTTTTCGGAAACAGAAACGCCAATGTTACTGTCAATCCTTACACAAGATCCTGCTGTGAAGCTGATCCCATAATGAACTCTCATGGAACCTCTCTATAGGAAACCTGTTGTCTTTATCCAGAAGTTGATTAATAATAGAAGGAAGTGGGTGACGGAACACCGCATCCGAGTACAGTATGATGAATCTATCAGACGTCAGGTTCTCACCGACATAAATAGCAGACGAAAGCCTGAAGGAGCATAGCTCGTCCTCCAGGAAGGTCTGGGTCAGATAGATAATAGTCTTCCAGCTTTGACTTATGGCACCGAGAACCTCCTCACAGGTGTAGACTCCTGGATCGAAATCTCTTTCAGGGATGCAGAGACGAAGCTCCCTTTCATCTTCCAGCTTCTGTCTCAAGGTGCTACACACCCACTGAGGATCTTCCTTAGATGAGTAGTACACAAATACATCATACTTAAAATGTCGCTGGAAGTCCAAGCCTAACCATCTGACACTCCATCGTTTTATCAAATTGATATTTCTTGCAATATGAAGACTTAGAGAAACTCCTAAGAGGAATAGGAAAACGAGGCAAATTGAAAACAAAAGTGAGAACAAAGAAATGCACTCTCTCCAAATTTTCATGAATGAATCTGCAATATCTGTTACATGGATTATAGTCCCATTATCATTTCGACACGTGTAATGTTTACTGTCAGCGAAATTTACCTTTGATTCCATTGACCACAGAATAAATTCAAGAGAATCACATCCACACGAGAGAACATTACCACGAAGATTAACCGATAAGTTTTTCTTCTGAGTCATAGCGTCTAGTCTGGTTCTTGTTCCCACACTCAGTTCCTTTATTGAGTTATACGAGACATCTATTAGTTTGATATTTGTTAAGTTCTCTACATTTCTGGGCAAATCGGAAAGACCATTACCTAAAAGGTGCAGATTTTCAAGGTGTTCAAAGTGTCCCAATACAGAGTCTATGTTTTCACTTATTTCCCTAAATCCGTGTGTGATATGGTTCAGTGACAGATTTTGAATATTGGGAAAGGATTTCATAAATGTTGTTGGTAGTTCTGTAAATCCGTTGCCAGAAATTTCCAAGCTTTGAAGGTTCTCTAGTCCAAAGAAATTGACATTTTTTGCAAGTACCGAACAGTTGGAAAAACGCACTTTTGACCAGTTTTCAGTACCCAAAAAAACTAAATTACGTTCGATATTAGCAAAAGGTTTTAATGATGGTGCAAAATAAAGCGAGGTTAGGTTTCGAGGAAATACCAAAATATGAATCCCTCTTTTACTACTTTCATTTGGTGGAATAACTTCATTGTCTCGTTTTTCAGCACCCACAGTGAAGAGACATTTTTCGGGGTTATGTGGTGGCCATACCATCTCATTTTTGTCTTGAAAAATAGAACTTGCATCATAGAAATGGAACACTTCATGATAAGCCTGTTTGAGATCTTCCAAAAATTGTTCAAAGTGAAATAAGACCAAATTTGGATAAAAGTAAAGCTTTTCAATTATCCCATACTCTTCGAGGATCATGTTATGACTGAGGTCTAAAACGCGAAGGCATTGGGAAAATGGTGGCTGAATCAAAGTACCTCTCTCAATGATTCGTATTTTGTTACCAATAAGATACACTTCTGAAACACACATTGTGATAAGATAACGTGTCACATTTTTTGATAACATGTTACAATGTTCAGTAGGATCCTTATCTCCCCCCACGTTTTTTATGAATGAAACTCGTTGCATGGATGAGTTTTCATAGTTCTTTAAACTCATCAATCGCTTGGGTAGATCGGTGCCGAACGTGTTCCTAATGTCTAAGATATCTAAGTTTGGAAATATATCAGTAATATCTTTATCTACCTGCCCTATATCACATGCATTTATCTGAAATGCTGAAAGGTTAAACTTTTGAAAACTTCAAATGCATTTGTATTTAAGTTTTCCTTTTCACAAAAGCTAATGGTTAAAGTTTGTAAATTTGTCATATTGAGAAATCCGACACCAAATGTTGGGTTTCGAGGAGCGTCAATAGAGAGTTCTTGCAGCTGATGGAGATCAAGAAATGTATCCTCTGGGTATTTCCAATCATCCAGATTGAGTCTACCACTCATGTTACTCATTAAAAGGCGTTTTAGTGGAAGACTTCTGAAGAGTCCTGTCGGTAACGATAAAGATGTGAAGTTAATACTGTTTCCTCCAAGGTCAAGTTTCGAAAGTTCTGGTAAATTCTTCAGAGAACCTTCATCAAGATGAGTAAGCAGATTCTGATGCAGACTGAGCGTGTGTACCTTCAGAGGGTAAGGAAAGGACATCTTTCCTATACTTGTTATTTTATTCATTGTCAAATCAATGACAGTCACGTTTTTAACAAATCCTTGGGGGACTGCAGTTAGGTTTCCGCTAGAACAGTTGGCAACTAAATCACGTTCGTTCTCCTCGTACACGCACCTGTTAATATCATCCATCTGTGAATGCAGCCCTGGGACGATCAACCACAGAGTGACGATTGTGAGAAGTTCGTTCAGCATCATACCTGAAATGAGTAGATGCTGCTAAAATGATGTACTCTCAACTACACTCTTCACGCCGAAAACCCGGGTTCTATTCCCCACATGGATACAATGTGTGAAGCCCATTACTGGTGTCCCCCGCCGTGATACTGCTGGAATATTGCTAAAGGCGGCGTAAAAATCACTTATATTTGGAGCGCAGCAGAAGAATAAAGTAAAGAGGCTCTGTAGCTCACTTAAAGTTTTCTCTTATATCAAAACGGCTATACTGGGGTAAAGAAATATATAATACAGTAGGATATACAACGTCAATGCAATATGATAATCAATCTTGATTATGCCGGATTCCACAGAGCATTGAAGGCAGAACACTTTTGAAATACACACATGGACATTAACCAGGAACCATCACTTTTACATATTTATATGTACGAAAACACTACATGCTGTACATGCTTTGAAAACCAAATCCCACGTATTAGAACAAAAACTTTAACATATTTGTCTCTGATGAAAACAAAAACTAGACAGAAATTGAAATTTGGTAACAATTTACTTGCAATCGGAAAATAAAATCACAAAAATTTGAATATCAACGATGCCGTAAAAGTATGGTCACCATGACTTCGTCACCAGTATTATTGTCACACAGTTCCCAAATACAGAGTTATCAGTTTTTAAACTATGCCTTGCTATGAGAGCATCGGCAAGAGGCATTTGTTGAATTAATGAGACCGTCCTTGAACTTTAGGCAAGTTCAGTGAGCTAAATTGACTACGGATATTGACCAAAGGTGGGCCCGCTTGCCGATAAACTTCCAGCGTGATATCAAAGGTCACAATATCTCTTGGATAATGGAACCGCTACTTGCAGCTGTATTTTCCGCATATTATTTTTAATGCTGTCTGTTGAAACTTTATAACCTACACCACATTTTACGAGTAATATTTACTACCGTTATGAACACTTGCCTTATGCTTCTAGATGATGAGCCATCGTTTGTGATATTATGGATTGGTTGGCTGGTTTGTTGTTTAACACCACTGAAAGCGTACATGTACATATTCCTTCATGCTGAAGATACTATTGCATCCTGAACGTGATCTTCAAAGCATCACATGGTTTGCTACAGAGGTTGGTTGGGTAGTCTTTTGGTTGGTTGTTGTTTAACGCCGCACTCAGCAATAGTCCAGCTATATAGCGGCGGTCTGTAAATAATCGAGTCTGAACCAGACAATCCAGTGATCAACATCATGAGCATCGATCTACGCAATTGGGATACGATGTCGCAAACAAGTCAGCGAGCATGACCACCCGATCCCGTTATTCGCCTATTACGACAAGAATGGGGTATTGAAGATCAATATTCTAACCCGGGAAGATGTGTTATGGTATGACTTCCTGTTATCGGGACACTCGTTGTGTTTAATTTAGCTACACCCTCATTGTGCACACAGAACTACTGTCCTGAACAATGCATCTATTTCTGCCCCGGACATTCACACTTAAATACAGGGAGACATTGTGTTAATAGTTTCGCATCTAAGTCAAATAAACAATGGTGTACCGACATCGCGCGTTTCACTTTTGTAATATATTTTGTTTGTTTGCTTGTTGTTTTACGCCGCACTCAGCAATATTCCAGCTATATGCAGCAGCCTTTAAATAATCGAGTCTGGGCCAGACAATCCAGTCACCAACACCATAAGCATCGATCTGCGCATATTGGATAAGAATACATGTATTAACCAAGTCAGCGAGCCTGACCACCCGATCCCGTTAGTCGCCTACTGAAGACCATATGCAACAGTCTGTAATATATGGACCGGACAATCCATATGCAGCAGTCTGTAATATATTGACCGGACAATCCAGTGATCAACCCCATAAGCATCGATCTGCGCATTTTGGATAAGAATACATGTATTAACCAAGTCAGCAAGCCTGACCACCTGATCCCGTTGGTCGCCTACTGAAGACCAATTATAACAGGGATGTTCACGGGTCTTTGATATACATGTATGTAGCATGCCACCTGTCGGAAAATTGGATCTTGGTATGTATTCACACATTCCCAACACTGTAATGGCTCGGCTATCACGTAAAAGTTTTCTCTTTACAGTTTACACGAGGGGTTTGTGATTTATACTTAACAACTGCCAAATTATAACCTAACGTTAGTTTCTTCATGAAAAACGTTTGACAGGGCCATAACTCTGCTTGGTTTCGTCACATTTAAAAAAAAAAATAGCCCACCTATTTCACCTCGTGCTTTCCTCCCAGATTAACTGACGATGAAATAATATTCAAGGTGCTGTTAACCACAGACCATAATACAAAATCCCGCACACTGAATAAATATATGAATAGAAGCTTTGCCAGCGTTGTCAATATATCTACTTTAGCTTGTGAAAGGCATTTGAAGTAGTGACAATGAGAAGTATGTCAAGTGCTCTAATCCCACTCTGCCCTGTTATATCTCTCACAAATGGGATACAGGATCTCACAGCGTGATGTAGTGTGTAGATGTTTCCTTGTACGAGTCTATATTTTCCTGGTTTCTTTCCATTACCTGCCTTTCAATTCCATATCATACCAACACACATTAGTAGTGAGTGAGTGACCGCTGGTATATTGCTGTATATTGCTGAGTGTGGCATAAAACTAAACTCACCCACTCACTCAGTGGAGACCCGAGTGTCCCCAGTTACACATCTACTACATGTTTGTCGATTGCTTACGGGTCGCCATTATGTGTGGCGTAATACAACAAACTGCAGATTAATATACTCATGCCAATAATGGTTGTCACCCGCTCCCCAATAAATACTTGTGGGCCTCATGTGGACAATTAATACTTTTGGAAATGGAAGCACAAAACCCATCCCACCTACTCAAACTATTGTTGTCCACTGCAGTAATAATATTTTCACCTAGCTCCTATTTATCTATATATGTACCCCCTCATATGTGTATACAATTTAGCACACATGCAGTTGTACTAACTTTGATGGCCAGTAAAACAATGTCAAACACACTGTCACACTTCTGTCTGTACATGCAACTTAAAATGGAATAAAAAATGGATAAAAAAATATAAAAAAAAAAATCTCTGCCCAAAGCAGAGTCGATTGTACAACTGGGACTATATCACGAGCAGATATTTGTTTCAGCAGTATTACCTAACTTTGACAGATTATGTCCTAAAAGTCCCTTCATAAGTCGCTGCACATACACGGAAGTTAAATGTGGCTATCAGCAAACCAAATGCATCCGATCAGCGATGTGAATTTCTTCATTTATCAAATGTTAATCTAATGATAGCCAGCCTTAACTTAACCTTCAACATGACGTCACAAGACACTGACAGCTAGTAGTCATAGAAGGGTTTCTAATAGTACTCACTTGCTAATGGCGCTCTTTGTTCAACGTATTGAACACGAAGGACATGGGTTAAAATGAACTTCCTTGTTGTGAAGTCCCGTGACATGAATTGTGATTTAGTTCCTGGTTGTATTTAATTGGTTGTAATAAACATGACATAAACATGTTCACAGAATGAGTCCATCTAGGCTTTAAGGAAAGTTTTATTACACCTTAAAACAGGCCTCGTCGGAAACTCAGTGATCCGGACACGCGGTAGTGTCTGGATCAACGGGACTGTTCTCCTCTGTTACGGCAATGACCTGTTGCAGGTTTCTGCTAGAACCATTATCAGCATTGTTCACCTTCGAAATACGGCCAAACACTGTTGTGTCGAAGTTGAAGGGACCTACGTAAATGCTTCGAGTTATCAGAGGTTCGACAGAGCCGGAAAATGATGTCAAGATGAGGTGAGTGAGTTTAGTTTTACGCCGCACTCAGCAATATTCCAGCTATATGGCGGCAGTATGTAAATAATCGACCAGACAATCCAGTCATCAACAGCATGAGCATCGATCTACACAATTGGGAACCGATGATATGTGTCAACCAATTCAGCGAGCCTGACCACCCGATCCCTTTAGTCGCCTCTTACGACATGGGTTACTGAAGATCAATATTCTAACCCGGACCTCCACGGGTGGTGTTTTCCAGGTACTGCTAATGATCATGATGACGGTTTAGCGTCTACCTAATAGTGCGTTCACGTTTGTTTTGTATCGAAATGTAATGATAATGGCATCATTACACCAAGTTCCCATGACAACGTACTTCAAGTCCAGACAGGAAATTACAGTCAACATGTTTCTTTAGATACGAAAATTAGTTTATTTCAAAGCAGCATGGTGTATACAAGTCACCTTTATTTAAGGATAGGCCACTTACATTAGCAAAAACCTTTTAAACGACATATTAAAAATCTTAAAACAATATGTAAGGAAAATACGATTCAAGAATATTATAAACACCGTTACTTTTGTGGTGTTATACATGGGTCTGCTTATCAATAAACAATTACCTGATTTGATTATAACATAAGCCTAATATACCAGTACTTCAGTCGCCAAAGAAATATAGAATACAATTAATAAAAATAGGAAAACTTCAAAAAATGAAAACGATATTTATTACCTAACAGATCACGCTACCGGTGCAAGTAACAATCACAATTTGGAACGTGTGGCAAGTGGTTGAGCGAGTGAATGAGTTTAGTTTTACGCCGCTTCCAGCAATATTCCAGCAACATCACGGCAGGGGAGACCAGAAATAGGCTTCACACATAGTACACATGTGGGGAT